>NC_047659.1:121047258-121074758 GCF_011762505.2 Arvicanthis niloticus
TACCTTTCTTGGGTCATCTCTCTAAAAATAAAACGTACCCCTGCCACCACACATCTCCTGTCATTATTTTCTTCACCATCTTTCATCTATGTCTGCATCTCTATGTTACTCTTCTGGAAGGTAAGTCCTGTGAGGGTGGGGACTTTGGCCACTCTACACCACATTCCTAGCACCCAGATTAGGATTCTGCCGGTGACAGCTGCTTAATGGGTGTTTTATTAATTGATGTCACCCAGAAACGAGACTAAGAGAAAATACATTTCAGTTCATCTTCTGGTGTGATGCTGACCCCCAATCCAGACTACAGCAGCACACAGACCCAATAGCTTCACAATCAGAAAATGCTTTAGAATATGAAACCCACTCATGAGATTCCTTTCCCTCCCCATTGCTGTAAATCTCAGAAAGATAAGACTAATGTTTGAGTAGTCAAGAAGCCTGAAGACAGGGCTGGCTCTGTCCTGGCTCCTTTGTGGACCCCTCTTCTCTGTTCTGCCAGCCTTGGTTTCCCAGCTTGGAAAGCAAGAGTGGCTCAGAATGGGCCAGGCAACATCCACATTCTCCGAAGAGTGCCAAGGGCATGTGACCTCCCCAGAGCATGGCTGTACCTTCTTTTTCCAACTGCTGACCTTTGGAGAAAGCTCCCCTCCTGGTCTTCTCTCCCTCTGTGGTCTTAATAAGGCTTAATGAGGGGCCTGGCTGGGCCCAGCCCCTCAGTGGCCACCAGCTCATACTTCCACTCTGGGGCAGGGTAGGGGGAATGTGGCTAATGACAGGGTCTTGGTATGGGGTGAGCTGACAACCTCGACTGGCCTTTCTGGGCCTCTATTAACAGACCACACAGGGGAATGTCTTCCCAGGGCCCATGATTTTCAATTTTTCCACTGGAGAAGGCAGCTGGGAAGAGGTGGCCAAGAGGCCAAAGACAATCATCTGTGTTTCTTTGATCACCATTCTACCCACGCTTGAGCTTGCCACCAACCCACCCTCCTCCCAAACCTATCTACCACCTATCCACATACCCATCCTTCTTCCTTACCATCTATCAAGTTACTGTCTAACCAGCCAATTAACCAGGTAGGTAAAATATGTCCAGCGATTATCCTACCTATTCATCTACCTTTCACCTATGCATCCATCCTTGCACCTACCCATCCATCTTTCCACTTCTATATGCATCCTTTTTTCTATGCTTCCATATACGACACTGTCAACCATAAACACAACAACAAGACTAAGCAACCATGGTCTAAAACTATAAGTCAAAATAAGTATTTCTGCATTTTAAGTTGATTGTTTCTGGCATTTTGTCACAGCATTGGAAAGTTGACTAACACAGAGTTTACTGAACTATGAACTGAGTGGAGGCTACATGGTGCCTCAGTTTCTACAGTCCAGCCATGAGGATCAATAGTAACACCAGCTTCCTGGAGTTGTTGAAAATTCTAAGGTTAAAGCACACAAAAGTCATAAAATATCCCCTGCCATTGCACATAATGAAGAAAAGTTACTTATCGTGGTTTCAGAGTAGCCCTACAAAGCCCAGGGAGGATAGAGAGTATTCCTCCTCCAGGCTCTGTTTGCTTGGAAGTCTTCCACACCCACACTGGCTGCTCCCCTCAACCCCTAGCTCCTTTGTCTCCTCAGATAGTCCCAAATGTGTCTGCTCTGAGTGTGGTTTTAATTCAAGCCAATGCCACTGAGTGTCAGGCTGTCAGAGAGGGTGTCAGGGAAGGCCCCTTGGCAATGTCATCCTTCTAATTACCCAGTGCCATGCCCCAAGTTCAAACAGATGTGGCCTGGCAGGCAGGATGGCAGAGCACTTGGAGAGTGAGCTGCAATGCAAGACAGGCTTGGGCCGGGTGCTTGCTTCTGCCTCTTCCTTACGGTGACAGTGGTTTTGTATTTCTGAGGCTCATGCCTCATCCGTAATGGCTAAGACAAGAGCTGCCAAGCAGATGTGCCTTCATGGGAAACTTGATGGCGTTCTGCCCTCGAATCCAGCCCCTCTTCAGAGACTAGATTCTGTTTGTGGAATCCCTTCCTGCTCACGGATGGTATAACCTGAGGACAGTTGCTCAGGGTGTAAAACTCCTTGACTGTGGTGGCTGCGTCTTCATGCAGCCAATCTGTCTTTCTTGGAGACTCACAATGAAGCCTATTCTAAGGATGCTGAGCAGAGAAATAGAGACAAAGTCCACCTCAACAACACATGGGATCTTCATGGAGCCTGGTGTCCCTGGAGCTCCAGCAGAGGCCTTCCCATCCAGTAAGACCCCTGTATGAAGGCCAGTTTTCTCTGCAAGCAGAAGAGTCACCTGATGCAAGGCTGTTGAATGCTGCCTTCAGGGCACTGTACTTTCCTCCTGAGGGTCTGAACCATTTCTTCTCCAAGGGCATATGGGTTTTTGTGTAGCATACTGGGGCAGCTTGGATCCCTGGATCCTCAGCTCCAGAGGGGTCCAAACTCTTACATCAGAGCCTTTGTTCTGATGGCAACTTTAATGAAGGGCTTTCAAGCCCCTCAGTGAAAAACTGTGCTGTCTTCTCTGTGGGAATTTAAGAACTGTCCTCAATGATATCATTCTGTTTCCAATTACCCAGACTTTAAGCCCCAGTTCCAACCAGATGCTGCCTGGAGAGGGTGAGGGAGTGGGCAGTGGGTGGGCTGGGGAGAGCCTCCACCTGTGTCGAGGATGTGGCCCTACACTCAGCCTGTCACAGCCAGCTCCAGTACATCCTGGGGCCCAGGGAGGTCTTCCCCAGACACACACTCAAGAGTTGTAGTGTGCTGGGCTTGAACACTGATTTTGTGGATGGAAATCACAGGTTCAACTGAGACAGGAGGGAAGAGGCCTATCGGGGAAAGAAAGAGGGGCAGTGGTCAGGCAAGCTTCCTGATGACACAGAGTTTAGGCAAGACGTGGAGATGACAAGGGAAAAGAAGAGCTTCTAGGCAAGGGATGTGCCATGCATGGTACATCTTAGATCCATTCATTCATTCATTCATTCATTCAGAAAACAGTAAGGGGGGAGAGAGAGATGTAGCTGGGCCCTTCCATTCTCCCCACTCCGCCTTGCCCCAGCACACCACTTTCCACTCCTAATGCATCTCGCTCTTTCATACTGTCTTTACCCATCTCTACCGTTTATAATCACCCTGCTCCACCCCTTCTGGAACATTCTCATTACGTCATCCACTGAGGCCGAACTCAACGTCTGTGTCTTCCCAGGTGGCCTTCCCCTGCCTCAAGTCACTTCTCAGAGTCACATTCGCCATAGCTTGTCATCTTTCTAGGTGTCTTGATGTCCTCCCTGGTCTACAGGCTCCATAAGGGCAGAAACCGAGGTTTCTGGGACTCTGAGCTAAGGTGGGCTAAGGAAGGGGCTCTTAGAAGAGTCCAAAGTAGGAGATCCCATGCTTCGGTTAGCACCTAGCTATAGGAGTCTTCAGCATACTGTTTCTCATACTCCTTTTTTTTTTTCTCTGAACCTCAGTTTCCTTTTCTGTAAAGTGGGGATGACTGTCTCTTGGGGTTGCTATTGGAATGGCAAGAGGGAACCTGGACATCATATGTAGTTAGATGTCCAAGAGGTAGGCAGCGTCCACCAGGAGATGCCACTGTGTGGATGATACTGTGCAATGATGGTAGAGTTGGAGGGGTGCTGGGCCTCTTCAGGACCCCCTCCTCTGAAACCCATGGCAGCTATAGAACTATGGCTGTAAGTGGCTCCTGCCTGGGAATTGCCCCTAGCACTGCTGGAGGACGCATTATCTCCCAGGGGTGGTCCGTGGCTGGTGACTAGGTCTTCTCACTCCATCACTGTTACAAAATACCCAAGAGGAACAACTTAAAAGAAGGAATGATGTGTTTGGGCATAGTTTTGAGGCTCCAGTCCATCATCACATGGCCCTGTTTTGTGCCATTGGTAAGGCAGAACATTGTGACAGAGAAGGCATGACAAGCACAGAACTGCTCACCTCTGGCAATCAAGGAGAAAAGCTAGCAGGGGCAGGGCCAAGGATAGACTCTACCTTCACATGCATGCTGCCGAAGGCTGACCTCCCCTCCCTTGGCTGACCTCCCTAAAGTTTGGGCCTCTTCCCACTAGCACCAGATGGGGACCAAACCTTTTACACACGGCCCATGGAGTAATTTCACAATTACTCCATGACAACTCTGAGGACCACCTTAGCTCCCCAGATTGCTTGGAACCAGCTGTGATTTTTGTTGCCATGCCCCTGATCCCTCATCCTTATTCCTCACCAGAGTTATCCCAAGGCACTTGACCCAGCAAGCTACCACAAACTGATTTTTACCTCAGATTTCTAGTCCTGCAACGAGCGAAGATGGAAGGGACAGAGGTGCACACAGAGAAGATAGGAGTCGGTGGTGTGGTCACAGAAGAGGGATGGTAAGATGCCAGCCGGGCCCTTCACTGGCCACTGTGTTCTAGTTCCAGCCTTTCTCTGTACCGTCCTTGTGAACTGTCACAGTACTGGCCATTGCTGGCCTTAGCATTCTTAAGCCCCCGGGGCCTCTGTCAGTCCCTTCTCCTCTGAGCCTTGATGGTGCCACCTATAAAAAGGAACTAAACTGTGAGGACAATCTGGCTGTGATACCTGTTACCCTGCAGGTGGCTAAGGCTAAGCTGATCTGGCTGGCTGAGCAGGGATCCTTTCCTTCTGCTCAAAGGTCATGAAAAAGTTGATCTCTTGGTGTGTAGGGGCCAGAATAATGGTACCTAGTGGCTGGAGAGAGAAGGGGAGGGACTCAGAACCTACAGAGCAGGTTGTGAGCTTTGCCTTCAACAGCTGAGCCAGACCCCTACGGAAGTTAGAAGAAGGATTGAAGGACCTCAAGGAGATGGTAATCCCATAGAAGACCAACAATGTGGACTAACCTGGACCCCTGGGAGCTCCCAGAGACTGAGCCACCTACCAAAGATCATAGACGGGTCTGAGGACCCCAGCACATATGTAGCAGAGGCTGCCATGTTTGGCTTGTCTGGGAGAGGACTTGCCTAATCCTGCAGAAACTTGATTCACCAGTGAGGCGAAATACCAGGGGTTCGGAGGGGCTGCCCTCTCAGAGGTGAAGGGGTGGGGTGGGGGAAGGAACTCTTCAAGGGGGAATGGGAACAGGAGCAGCATTCAGGATATAAATTAATTAATTAATTAATTAATTAATTAAAAGCTAGAAGGGTGTAATGAAATAGCCACCAAGATGGAAGAAGTTGCAAGCACAGGAACCAACATGTGCAAGAGTCCTGGGGTGGAAAAGAGCCAGGCACTTTGAGGAGATGGGAAGAGGCTACTGTGTCAAGAGCAGTGCCAGTGGACAAAGGTATGGCGGACAGATCGGGCCTCACAGACCATGGGCCATGGATTGTGACAGAAAGCTGATGGAAAATTTCCCATTGAATAATGAGACAATGCTTTAGATGGTGGGGACAGAAGGTCTGGGTACTCTCCCCCCCCCCCCACAGCCCCCGGCCAGTCTCTAACCTGTCTACATGCCTTGTGAGAGGATGGTAACCTTGGAATCTAGGCCCTTCCACTGTCTTTGGTTAACCTCAGTCATCTTGTCATTTTGATCTGGGGACCCGCTTTATTCCCTTCAGTCATGTAGGACCCCTGGAGACTTCTACTTATCTGCAGTATAGCCTGGTCCAGGAGTAAAACAAGGCTAATGACAACGAGGTATTTGTTTGAGTGTAAAATTTAAGTGCATCAAAAATCTCAGTCATGAGCCAGCGAGACGGCTCAGTAATTAAAAGCATGTCCTCATCTTGCAGAGAACTGGAGTTCAATTTCCAGCACCAAGGTTAAGTAGCTTACGACCACCTGTAATCCCAACTTAAGTTAAGCTTAAAGTCCCAGGTGAGCTGGGGGTGTAGCTTAGTTGGCACGACAGCTGCCTAGCCAGAGGGAACTTCGATGGAAATATTGCTTCTCAGATTGGCCAGTGGCCGTGTCTAAAAGAGACTTATTTTCTTGATTAACAATTGGTGTAGGAGGGCCCAGCTCACTGTGGGTGTCATCCTCCCTAGGCAGGTGGGTCTGAGCTATGTAAGAAGGCTAGCTGAGCCAGTAAGACAAAAGAACAAGGCAGTAAGCAGCTATCATCCATGGGTCCTGCTTCCAGTTTCCTGGCTTGAGTTCGAGCCTTGCCTTTCCTCCGTGATGGACTGTGGCATGGAACTATAAGCCAAATAAACCCTCTCCTCTCCGAGTTGATTTCGATCAGTGTTTTATCATAGCAATGGAAAGCAAACTTAGAGTGCCTAGTGTTGTGCATAGGCCCTGGGATTGATCCACAACACAGCTTAAAAAGTGGTGGTATGGTATTATACGCCCGTAATCCTGGAAGTGGGGAAGTGGAGGCAGAAGGATAAGAAGTTCAAAGTCATCGTTGATCACATAGCTAGTTGGAAGTCTTCTTGGGTTACATAAGACACTGTCTCAAAAACAATGACCAAAAAAAAGCAAACAAAAACCACTTTTTGCCCACTATGAGCCTTACCCCATTGACTTGGGACCTTCATAGTTGCATGCCCCTCTGGTGTCTCAATTTCCCATCCATGGGGATTCTAGTGGCTGCTAACTCAGAGTGTCCTGGTAGGGTGGAAAGTAAATTAGCTGATATTTGTAAACAATGCCCAAAGCTTAGCAAACACTCAATAAATGCTTTACACCCACCTCCACTCTAAGAAAATGTTGCAACATTCTCCCTTGAAGATGGGTATTTCCAAGACTCTAGAGTTGCAAGTTTCAAAGAATCTATTGTTCAAGGATTCCGTGGCATTCCAAATCTGTAAGCTGCTAGCGGCGGCACCATGTTCTGGGATCCTTGATCCATAACTTGGTGGATTTGCCGCATGCAGGCTGGGAGCCTGGCTGGCTAGCCTGAGCCTGGTAACTCTCAGCCACCAGCCAAATAAACACAAAAAGCTTGAGAAACATCTAGAAATGGTTTGACCTTCTGGCCGAAGGTTCACTGACCTTCGCTAGCTCTTAGAATCCATGAAGACAGAGGAAGGCCATCCCTCTCCTAGCTTGGAACGCCTTTTACTCCCTACTTGTTTTTCAGACACGTCCTATTTCTCAGCCTGGCTTCGGAAGGCCTGCTAATTCTCATTCACTTTAAAGCTGAGAGCTTATGAACTGGGAAGGGAAGTCAGGAGGCCACCTGGGAAGCTGCTTCTGGGACTACACACCTGTGTGCATTCTTACACTCAAGCTGTTTTATTAACCATCTGTACGTCAAATTCCATTCTGGCCTCTGAGGACAAGAAAGTAAATATGGAAGACCAAGTCCCTTGGGTGCTCACAAAACTCACTTCAGGCCTCTCTCACCGCCCAGCATTAGTCCTAGACCTTAAGATACAGCCTCCAGAACATTGGACTCTACCTCATTTGCAAAGTGGGTCAGTACTGCCACCTACCACACAGGGCTAAGGTGGAGAGGAAAAGACCGGCAAATGGGGAGCACCTCACACAGCCTGCATGCTGCAGGTGTGCAGTGCACATCGGTTCTGTCAGGGAGTAAGACGTTCATCTTTCCTACCACCAGACCCCTTTAGAGCCCTCCATGCTGAGTTCAAGAGACAGGCAGGGGTGGGATCCTAGTCTGGCAGGAGGATGGTTGCACATGTACCTGTTTCCCTGGATGGGTTACAGGGTATGTTGAGTATTCTCAGACAGACTCGGAGAGGCGGAGGATGCATCCTGTCTTCCCCAGCACTGCCCGAGTCTCATCCTCTCTTAGTTTGCTGCTCCATACAACCAGACCTATTCCCTTTTCCCTTTGTGTTGGGGGTTGGGGAGAGCTGCTTCATGGAGGGCAGAACAAAATCAGTTCTAAGAGACAGGCTGAGACATTTGAGCCCAGTCCAAAAGGCAGTTGGGAGCAAGGCTAGTTCTGGGGAGGAGTCTCCAGGCAAAACTTGCCCATTGTCTCCCAGGAGCGCCTCTGTTCCTTGCATCTCACCCTGGAAGCTGCCTGGGGCTCCCACCAGGGCCAGCCATGAGTCCCTGGCCTATTTGGGGGTTAGATTATTTTTTCATTAAGTTTGTAATTATTGAAAAGTGCAAGTCATTTGCGACGTCCAAGTGAAGCAGGCAGTGGAGGTTAAGGCTTTTTTCCCTGCCTGCGGCCGACTGGGCCCCCACCCTGTTCTGGGGAAAGGGGAACATTGTTGGGGAAAATAAACAGGAGACTGAGATCCTTCAGGGACTTTATGAGCCTGACCCCACCCCACTCCCTAGCCTGCTTGTGCTTCTTGTTAATTAAAGGGGAGACTGATTTCCAGGGCACTTTCTGGCCAGGGTAGGCCAACCATAGGGATATGGTGGGCAGACAGCTGGTGGCCTTGAAGGTAACAATTGACTCCCCTGAAGAGGACTATGTATCTTTCCCATTCCTCCTGACCTCCCAGGAGGGAGTTATTATTGTGGACACTGAAATGGTTTCTGAAGAGAAAGAGCTGCCACCGAAGGCGTCTGCAGAGTGTTCACTCTGTGGGCAGTGGGATTCCATCAGTGCTGCAGCTCCCATCCGGGTCTGTCCTGGGAAACTGTGGACACATGCAATTGCCCATTTACATGTTTGTTTACATTACAACAATTTACTGTGTGCCAGGTACTGTTCTAGGCAAGAGATTGAGAAGACAGGTACCCTCACCCTATCTGGGAGCTCATAGGATACAGGGGTCGGCACGTACTCCAACTAGATGTGTCAACCAGTGTGTCTGTCGTTCCTTGCCAGGCTGACTGACAAGCACAGGTAGGGCAAATTATAGCTGATTAGTCATAGGAGGGCAGAGGACCCTCTGAGAAAGTGACTCTGAGCAGAGGCCTACAGAGAGAGGTGGGTGGAGGCAGAGGCAAGTATTTGGTAGTGTGACTTCCACCTTAAAAGCCTTAAAAGGAGCAGGCTGAGCCCCCCAGCCCCCACGTGCTTTCTCATTTGTAGGTTTCCTGGCCAGGGTCCTGTGCTGCCCCTTCCTGCTGCCTGCCCAGCCTGCAGTGGCTCATCTGTGCTTCCTTCAACACATCACTTGTCACTTTTTGAACTGTGGAGAGCGCATCTGTAATACCAGAGTGCTAAGCCCTTTCATAGGAGACAGGACTGTCCAGTGAAGGTCTCAGAACCCATGTTATTGGCACACTTCTGCCCCTCAAAGCAGTGTTTTTCCATTTAAAATACTAATGAACTGGTGTGCTGAGGCTCTGCCCAGTACTAGGGTATTTTTCCACTTGGATCTCTGATGGAAGGGCCTGGGATAGTAGCCAACTAAAGACATTGCTGTTCCTCTTGTTAAAATAAAATAAAATAACTTCCCCTGATGCACATCTTCAATCCCAGCATTCAGGAGGCAGAGGCAAAGGCAGAGGCAGAGGCAGGTGATTTCTGCGAGTTCAAGACCAGCCTGATTTACATAATGAGTTTCAGGACAGCCAGAGCTACACAGTGAGACCCTGCCTCAAAATAAAAACTAAATAAATTTAACTTCCCCCAAAATAAGAACAAGCAGAAATACAAACTCAGAAGGTGGGGTGTTTGAAGCCCTGAACTACATCAGATACATAGACGGACTGGAGGAGAAGTACTTAGCAGGTGCTCTGGTGCTGCAAACAACTGAATGGTTTCTCTGAAAGGCTCAAGGACTGGAGGTACCAGATGCCAGAGGAGATGCTAGTGAGGCTGTGGTGGAGGAAGGCTGAACTAGGTCTCCAAGCCCTTGCCCAGCCCACCCACACATCCACTGGGAGCCAACCAGCAAGGGAAGCTCACTGGAAATAGGGATCAAAGAGGCTCCCAAGGGAGGTGTACCAGGTCCAGAGAGAGGAGGATCTCAGCCTCTTTGCCTGTCATGTTCTAAAATGTTAGGAATACTTCTGACCTTCCTCCTTCCCTGTGTAAAGAACCCACTAAGAACCATATCAAGTCTCTAGTTTCCATGATCACAATAGCAGACAGACCCAACCTACAGGAGGAAAGGTGGATTTTACTCATGGTCACGAGCTCCATTTCCTGATGCAATGGTTGTCTAAAAAACTGTGCAACTGTTTATAAATGGCCACACTGTTAGAATATGGATAGGAAGAGAAGAAGGGAGTAGGGAAAGAGAGATGGAGAGAGGGAAAAGGGTCCCTTCCAAAAATAGGGACTGAATTTTGCATTTCTAGGGAAGGGGATTGTCTTAAAACTTAGTAACCCAAAACAGCCACTGTGGATCAGTTCGCAGTATTGCTTAGCTTCATGTGGCTCTGTCTGGACTCCCTCAAATGTCTCCTTTAAATGCCTGGTGCTCTATAGCCCACTCAGCTGATGTCCACTGAGGTAGTAGAGATGATTTCATCACAGATCCTATATCCTCCAGGACGTCACCCTGGGTTCATTGCCAGACTTGAGCTTCCCTGAGCTGAAGGAAGCAAACACCCAAAGGTAGAAGTCATTCCCCAGCTTCTCCCTGTGATGTGTTTGCTCTTATCCCGTTGGTCAAAGTCTGTATGACTGGAATAGAAGACAGGCTTGATTGAGTAGAAGTCAAGAATCTCCTGATCTTTGTCCCGTGGCTTTTCTAGGGCAACCTGAGATGCAGATGCGTGTAATAGAGCAGAAGACAGGGGTTTCTTCACACTCTGCCCAGAGCTCAGGGTGGAAAATAGCAACCTCAGTAACTATCAAACATGTAGGAGATCACACTGGGAGGCATACCGTAGGACTGTCTTCAGGGTGAGCAGAGATGGCATCAAGTGTTCACAGGAAACAGCTATGTGTAAGTGGCCATTGTAATGGAGGGGGAAGGAGCTCAAGAGGGGTCATTGCTAAGATGGAGCCGACACAGGAGAAATCAGCGTCTACAATCGTGATGGCAAAACACTGAAGACAAGACTAACAAAAATCAACAGCAGAGAAAACAATCACTGACCATCACCCAAGGAAGCAGAGAGGGAAGGGGGCTATAACTAAGCTAAAACCCCATCCTAATTACAGGAGGAAGCCTGCATATGGCATCAGAAATGAGAATGTCTCCAGATGTACACTGGAGTGAGGGGAGGAGCAGAAGCTGCCTTACGTGACTTTGTAAAGGAATAACACAAAGCACACTACCACAAAGAGAGAAAGATCATCCATCAGACCCATGGAACAGCATGGAAACCCACACGGCTTCAACATCTGCTTTTCAGCAAAGGAGACCACCCTTTTAACAAATGCTGTGTAGAATTTCCCACATGTAGAAGGATGAGGCTAGATCCGTATATCTCACTCTACTAAATCAAATCAATCTATGTCAAGTGTCTCAGTGTAAGTCCCAAGTCTCTGGAGTTGCTAGAAATCTCAAGATCATGGCTTGAGTAAGGACTTTTGAAAAAAAAAAACCTAGGAAATAACAGCAAGAATTGATTGGGATTTGTGTGAAATTAAAATGCTTCCATACAGCCAAGAAAACAGCACAGCAAAGAGACAGCTGATGTATAGCAGGAGCTCATTGTAGCTATACATCTATGGGGGATGAGGGAATATATATATATATATATATATATATATATATATATATATATATATGTATGTATATATATGTGTGTGTGTATATACATATATGTGTATATGTGTATGTATATTATATTATATACATATATTCAGAACATATAAAGAACTCAGAAAGTTAAAAGTCAGAAAACAAAATCATCAAATCCATAAATGTGAAGTTAATTGAATGAAAGGTTCTCAAAGAAGTACAGATGGTCAATAAACATGAAGGATGTCTAACACCCTTAGCCATCAGGAAGAAGGAAGATATCCAACATTTTTAGCCATCAGGGAGATGGAAATTAAAACTACATTGAGATTCCAAGTCACCTCAGTCAGATATCTGTCATTAAGAAAACAAATAGAGGCCAGTGAGATGTCTCCATGGGCAAAGGCTCTTGCTCTAAGCCTGATAATCTGAATTCAGTCCCCAGAACCCATATGATGGAGGGAAAGAACAGACTCCACTAGTTGCCCTCTGACCTCCACATGTGTGCTGTAGCATGTGCACAGACACATACACGCAATCAATACATACACCCAACACCTACATACATACATGCATTCATATGTATACATATGTACTGTTTATGAAAAAGTGACAAATAATAACAAAATCTAGTGAGGATGTCAGGTGGACCCCCTTATTCTTTGATGGTGGGATGGTAAGCTGATACAGGCACTAGTGAAAATCAATATGGTGGTTCCTCAAAAACTAAACTAAAGGTCCTGCATGACCTAGCTACACCACTCCCATGTACATATCCGAGGAAGCCTAAGTGTACTGCAGAGGTACCTGTAACCTTCTGTTCACCGTGGCACTGTTCACTACAGCCAAGTTAAGAGTCAGCCTGGGTGCCCATTGCACTTGCTTTTCTGTTTCTGTGATACTTGAGGAAGCAAAGGCTATGTGGCTCACTCAGCTCCGTCATTGAAGAAAACCAAAGCAGGAACAGAGGTCGGAACCACAGAGGGAAACTGATTACTACCTTACTCTCCATGAGTTGCTCAGTTTGCTTTTCTTATACATCCCAGGACTAACTGCCCAGGGCTCTCACGGTCCACAGTAAGCGGGACCCTCCCACACCAATCATCAGTGAAGAAAATGTTCCAAACGCATGCTCACAGGTCAGTGGATGGAGGCGATTCCTCAACAACCTATTTGGTTACATGACTGCGAGTCCCCGAAATGTCAAAGACCCGACTTCTTCATCTGTAATGTGGGACAGCGCATGCTGGGATCATGTAGTCAGACTGCTCAGTCTCTGGTCTCCCTGTCGGTGGCGATGCCTTCCAGTGTGTGTATATTTATGGATTGACAAAGTAAAAGCATTTACAAGTTTTCATCATACACAAAATGGAAACTTTAATGAGATTAAATCAACAATGCAGATCATTTTTCTCATTTCTTTCCCTACAAGACTCAGGGCAGCTCAGTGCAGTGCTCAAGTCCCTGCTTATCTGTTTCGTGAAACTTAACAAACCCTTTCCTGGGAGAGCTGAGGTGAGGGGACAGGATGGGCGTGCTCTGTTCACTGTAGAACGTGTCCCATTGCCATGACAATGTCATGGTTCAGGTTCAGCCATTGCTGTCATTTCCCCACCAATTATGAATCAGTTAGCCTACCAGGCCTCCAAGGTGAGCTAAGCAATGTTTCTCTAGACTCTCATTGGCTGCAGCAAGGAGTACCCGGTGAGGAGGTTACTACTATTGCTGACTTTGTATGTTGTCATAGAGGATGCAAGTATGCAGGATCACTTCAGAAAACTTGTGACTAGTAGCAAGAAGAACTAAATAGAGGGGCTGTTGAGGTGCCTACGTGGGTAAAGGCCCTCACCATCTAATGATGTACGACTAACAACATTAATCGTCAATATTTGGAGCCCACATAAAGTTGGAAAGTTGGAGAAGAGAACCAACAGAGAAGAGAACCAACTCTACAAAGTTGTCTGCTGACCTCTATATGCATGATCTATGTGACATGCACACCTCCCTCTGCTCATCACACACACACACACAGACACACACACACACACACACACACACACACACACACACACACACCACTAATAAATAAAATAAATTTAAAGTAAAAACTAAACAGAGGGCTGGAGTGTGGCTCAGTTAATCATGTCCTTACTGAGTCAGTATTCATAAAGCTCTGAGTTTGATCTACAACACCTCGTAGACCTAAGTGTGATGGCTCACTGCTGTAATCTCACCACTCAGGAGGTACAAGCAGGAAGATCAGGGTAATGACATACTCAACAACGTAGAGCGTTCAAGGCCAGCCTGACAAAAACAAACAACCAAACAGAGACTTAGCTGTGGCTGATAACTGGGTATTGTGTGCATAAAGCCCACAGATCTTCAGATGTACATCTCAAGGAATGGTTTGCAAAAGTGCGTCTCAGATAGATCAAGATCTAGAACTTTCTGTGCACACTGTTTGGCTCTTTCATGCCCTCCTTCCAGCTGCCCCCCCCCCCCACTCCTCTGCCCTAACTGCCATTGTAGATCATAGACCATGGATAAAGACAATATTTATCAGTCTTCTCATTCATGGCTGTGACTTTGTGTTTTGTGTCAGATATCTCATGATAACCAAGGTGGTTAAAATACTTTTTGCATGAGGAAAGCCGACTAGACATTGCAGAATCCGGTTGTAGAACCCCACTCATGGTGCGGTTTCCATAGCTCTCAAAAGCCCACTGTGGCCTTCATGAAGTATTAGGGAATTAGAAAATGGAAATGCTAATAACCCTGCTTTTGTTTATTCACACTGTGTATGTGAAGGGAAATAGCATATCATAGTTCATTAACAAGTACAATTGTTCTGTATTAACAGCATTGTTACGAGTTTAAGCAAGTAGAAAGGCTAATTACTCTGATCTGGTCATTATACCTTGGGTGTTGTCTGATAGGTGAGCAATTAAAATGGCTGCCATGGAGATAGGTGTCTGTGGTAGCATCACTGTTGTCTCTGCTTACCTGAAAGATGGACTTCAGAATTCAGGTAGGCCAAAGTAGCCAAAAACCTGCTTGGAGCAGCTTTCTCCCATATTGAAGTCAAGGGTAGGTCAGATCCTATCTGCCTGGATAGAGACCATTCTGAAAAAGGCTCATGGAAGAGGGGATTCTGCCTGCTTCCTCCTTTCCCAGGCTGATGCACACCTTGCTGCTGTGGCTATAGCTCTGGCCAGCCAGTCCAAGGTGTTTCTGAGAGCCTCCCATGCTCCAGGCTCTGTGCAGAGTACTGAAGATTCTGGGAAGAGCAGACACAACCCCTGTCTGCAGAGACTCTGGGAGCATTATGGAGCTCACTGATGGAAGAGGCCCATTGCAGACAAAATGTGACCTGTCAGGGTATGTGGGGGAGGCCATGAGCCCTAGGGCATGAGACAGCTTCAGGGAGAAGGTCAGAGAGAGCATGTCAGTCATGGACACTGTGCCCTCTAGTCTTTTCACACTGCTACACATGTTCATGGGAATTTTACTCTTCTCTTAGTGGGATTCCTGTTTCCACTCGTGGGGCTGGCCTCTATCCCCATACAGAGCTCATGCCTTCTGATGGGTGCTCACATGATAATCTACATGATGATCAAGCTTAGGTAGAAAGAGCTGGGTCCAGAGAGCAGGTACTGGTAGCTAAGTGGTCTTAAGGCCATCTCCTTTTTCCATGCTGCCTTTCTCTTCAAAGGTCCAAGAGAGGATGCCCAGGGTCTTCTGGGGTTACTGGAATGATCGGTAGCTCTGCCAGATGGCATCAACAAAGTAGTCAAGAAAACCAATCATCTTACAAAGAGAAAGAAACTGTTCTGGCCCCCAGATATGGACAATCTAGCCAGTGATTAGTTAGCCCAGGGCTCTGACCTTTGTCGGGGCAGCTCATTATAGGGCTCTTGACAAGTGACCTTTCTAAAAGTCCCAGCGCCTCCCAGTTGTATCATGACACTGTTGCACAAGGTGTTGACAAGCAATAAAGAAATAATTGAAGGTATTTTCCTGAAAGTCACTAATCTCAAAGCAACGTGGCAGAGGAGAAAGTGAACACTATTTAGTGAGTTCTTCAAAGTTATCTCCAAGGAGGGACAATGGGACCTCACAGCTCCTAGTGCGACTGGGCCTCCACTCTAAGCTACTCCGGTCCCACACACATATCTTGAGTGTAATCTTTCTCTTTGTATACACATGTGTATGTGGTGTGTATGGTGCATGTACGTGTGTGTGTGACATGTGCCATGCACACATGCATGTGTGCATGTCCATGCATGCCCAGGCACCACAGGAAGACATCAAGTGTCCTGCTCTATCACTCTCTGATTCCTTTGAAACAGTCTCTTACTGAATCTAGAGCTAGACTGGCAAGCTCCAGCCAAACTTCCATCCCTCACACTGGGTTTACAGGTTTGCTTGTAACATATCAAGCCTTTTCTGAGGCTCTAAACCTGGGTCTCCGCACTTGTGCCATCTCACTAGCCCTTAAATTTAAACTTGAGGTAATATCACACAAACTCCAAATTCAGGGATGCACACACACACTCAATGAACCAAAGAATAAAGTTTCCTGCATTTTCCCAAGAACTGTCAGTTCCATAAGGGCAGAGAAAGACCATGAGCTTTTCTAGAAGAGAGGAAACCAAAGAAACACAGCAACTGAAGGGGATATGTGGTCCTGGATGGCACCTTGCAAAAGAAAAAAAAAATCCCCCAAAGGACATGACTTGGGAAGTGAACAGCACGGGGATGCGGGTGCACGGGGATGCGGGTGCACAGGGATGCAGATGCACGGGGATGCGGGTGCACAGGGATGTGGGTGCACTGGGATGTGGGTGCATGAGGATGGGGGTGCACGAGGATGTGGGTGCACGGGGATGCAGATGCACAGGGATGCGGGTGCACGAGGATGGGGGTGCAGATGAGAACAGAGCACTGAGAATCCAGATATAGGGCAACTCTCTGTCCCACAGTTGGAGGATGATGGCACTTGGACATATCTGCCTGGTGAGAACACAACAGATGTCCCCTCTGCCCCATGATCCCAGATCTCAAAAATCAGTTCTGCACACTCACAGTATCTATGAAAATGGTTTCTGCATGAAGACAGGTCAAGGCAGGAAGCAACCTAACTGCACACCAAAGGGGGACCCACTAATCCAGCTGATCCATGGATGGAGCATCTGAGCTGTGGAATTCATGGAGCTGTTGAAAAGAAAGAGTAAATCTCTAAACGTAGTAAGAGTGGTATCTGAGCCCTGTCCCCCGAAGTCCAGCCCGTGTGCTTTGTGCTGTCATCTGGGAAGAAAGAAAACTGGAGTGGGCCATGTGCTCCTGCGCTCACAGTGGCTAAGCCACTGCTGAGAGGAAGGGAGCTGAGGGCAGTCACTGGTGCTGACTGCGGATCTCAGGGGTGCGCTTCTGAGATGTCCACTCTTGTTCAATATGTATATGCTATACCTGTTTGAACAAAACGAAAAAGAAGACAAGGTCGGATGACTGAGAGCCGCTCCTCCCCAGGAAGTGAGCCATCCTTTGTATCTTGTTTGTTTTGTTAGACAGGGCCTCATTCTGTAGACCACAATGGTTTGGAACTCACTATGTAGCCCACGTTGGACTTGAACTCCTGGTAATCCTCCTGCCTCAGGGCTAGAATTACAAGCATGCGCTATAGTTCTACACCTACCACTACACCCAGCTTCTTTCTTTGAATTTTAAAAAGTGTCCTGTGATGCCTGGAGCTCCTATCTACCCATGCTGTCCCATACCAGGTCAGCCACACCTCCTAGGAGCGGCTTCATGAGTCATGTGACTTTGGCATGTTCTTCTTTGTCTTGCCTGCCCATTGGGTATTTCCCATGGAACTCTAAAGCACAGGTTAAGGGTTCAGTAGCTAAAGATAAACAGACCTGAACTCAGAGCCTGTGGTCTCCAGGGAACTCGCAGCATAGGACAAGCTGATGATTCCTATAACTGTGAAGGGAGTGGAGCTGGAGAGACCGATCAGCAGGTAAAAGCCATTGCTGCCAAGCCTGAGGACTGAGTTCAACCCCCCAGGATCCACATGGTTCAAGGAGAGAACTTAGCCCTGAGGAGTGCCCTCTGACCTTCACACATGCCTGTGGCACAGACACTACTCACATTAATAAATAAATGCAAATAAATAAGTGAACACAAATAAGTAAGAAATTTTGTTTTAATGTGAGTCAAGAAACCTTGCCCCCAGTACCAGGACAGACCCTGGAAACTATTGTTAGCATGGAAAATGAGCTAACAAGCCACAGACAAACCCTCATGAAACAGCATCCTCTCTGGGGGTCAGGAAAAAGCAACCTTAGACCTGAACAGTAACCCCCAGGAAGACCAAGAGTTGTGACCCCACTCAGTGTCACGCAGAGCTGGTATCGGTCAATCTTATGGAATAAATTATAATTATCCATAAGTGAAATACAAGTGTTAATTTCCATTTGAATATTTCAAACACAGAGAAATATATTGCTGTAAAATTACTAACACAAAGTTGCCCACACCTTTGTAGAAGCCATGACCAAGTGTGGAAGAAGGAAGATACACACTGACCAATGCTTTGCTTGCACCTCAAGTTTAAAGACAAGGGAAGTTAGTCTAAGATGCCAGCGGGCATAAGAGGGTAGGGACAACCTCCCCCTAGAGCAGTGATTTTCAACCTTCCCAATGCTGGGACCCTTTAATGCAGTTCCTCATGTTGTGGTGACCCCAATCAGAATTTTGTTGCTAACTTCATAACTATAATTTTACCACTATTATGAATTATAAGGTAATATCTGATCTGTGTGATATATGATATGGAATGCCCATGAAAAGGTCATTTAACTCCCCAAAGGGTGGCAACCTACAGATTGAGAACTGCTACCATGGAGGATGCAAACAGGATGGGGATCTGGGAACCCAGATGTGACCAATATTCCTTTTCTTCATCTAACAGCTCTGTATGGGGTGTTGACAATCTGGAAGGCTTTTCAGTTCGCTCACTTATCTGTGCTTATTTTAAACACAAGGTCTTAAATCAAATTTGTATGTATTCGTGTGTGTGTGTGTGTGTGTGAGTGTGTGTGTGTGTGTGTCTGTGTGTGCGTGCGTGTGTGTGTCTGTGTGTGCGTGTGTGTGTGTGTGTGTGTCTGTGCGTGTGCGTGTGTGTGTATGTGTGTGTGTGTGTGTGTGTGCGTGTGTACCAGAGGTTGACCTTGGGTGCCTTCCTCTCCAGCTTCAGCAGCTTCATTCAAATGAGGCATAAACATAGCACCAGCAGCAACCTCCTGGCAGTTTGAAGAGGAAGACTTTTCTCAATGGCCCCACATGGAATGCCCCTCCCTTTGTAGGCAAGAGTAATGGGAACCAGAGCAGAGCTCCTTAGAAACAAGAAAATGGCCAATGTGATGGGCAAGCATGCTGAGTGACAGGGCTTTGTTGCCCCAGGAAGCAGAGGACTCTCAGAAAGACTGGGAAGCTGTGCTTGTCTCAGATGCAGCTCAGCCTGGTGGCGTTGACCCTCCTCTAATGGAAATGCCCCACTGTCCTCTTCCTTGGTCTCTCAGTGGCTCTGGTGGTCAGCCACCTGCTCTGCTTTTACTAGCTCTTCCCCTAGCCCTCACCTGACCAGATGCTAGATAGCATTCTCCCTCAGGGTCCTTCCTCTAGGACCCCAACCCAACAATGTTTTACTGCAGTGCTTGACTCTGCTGAGAGAGTCAGGACCCTGCAAGGGCAGAAGGTATATTGGTTAGACCTGAATTGCCACTGCTGGCAAGGCTGGGGCCTTCTGAGAGGCGAGCATTCATGATAGAGAGAGTGAAAGGTGCTGTTTATTAAACACCCGTTGTGGAGGCCAGCCTGATCCCAGCCGTCTTCCTTGCTCACTCTCTACATTAGTTTTTGAGGCAGGGTCTCTCCCAGCATTCAGAGCTTACAGATTTGGCTGGCCTGGCTGGCCAGCATGCCCTAGGGATCTTGTCTCTGCCTTTCCTAAACTGGGTTTACAAATGTATGCTGCAGACCTGACTTTTGATGTGGATACTAGAAAACCAAACTCAGGGCCTTAAACTTGCACGGTGAGCACTGTACTGACTGAGCCATCTTCCAGCCACCGGTAGGCCTTATATCATTGATCCATGAGCATTCCCCCGGATCTTACCAAATAAATTCTAACTTGCAGACAAGGAAATGGTTCAGAGAGGGCAAGTAGCTCACCCAAGACCACACAGCCAGAAACTCAAACAACCAGGATTTGAATTGCCCGACTGTCTGTGCTCTTTCCACCCATTTCTTAATAAACACCCTCATTATTAAGTGCTGACTCATGCTGCAGCAATGGCTCCTAATTAAGTTTGGAAATCGGAAAAGCACTCAGGCAGTGCTTGGAGGAGGCCGGCGTGGCAGAATTACTTCCATACCAAGCTTTCTTCCCCAGCCAGGGAGCGGCTGGGTTTCTCTTTTTGCATTCCTTGCTGTTCCCAATGAGCAGATGACCAGCCTCCCCTTCTTCCCCAGACTGCCTCAGAGCCTTTGTACAATGGGGGCAGCGAAACCACTGGAACTGTCAACTGGGAACTCCATCAGTTGAATCAATTCCCGCTTCTCCAAACCATGACGAGTGAGGGCAATTATTGACCCATGGCAGACACAGGGAAGCCTTAAGCTTCGGCCCTCAAATGCAATGACAACTCCAGGAAAAGTGCTTAGTTTTTAAGTCAAGGGTCAGAGAACACCTCTGTTCCCAAGCTTCAGGTTAAACCATCAAGCAGAGGTAGCCATGGCTAGTCTCCCTCTCCTTTCAAGAAGAGCTCATCTGAAGGAAGTCAGTCGAGAAACCCGGCTTTATATTCTCTAACTGTGGTCTGGAGGCCATACCTGCTGATCAGCCATGGGATGGTGGCTGGGCTGGATGGTTGGCATCTCCTCCCAAACCATCTGTAAGGGAATCTACCAGGGCCTCTCCTCCATGGCCTCCCAACTCATAGACACTCTAGCAAATAAGGTTTTGAAAGACCTTATAGGGAATAGTGTTAGCTTCAAATCAGTATAACAATACACCTGGGATACTCAACTTAGAGAGAAAGAAGGTTGGCTGTGCTTCATGGCTTCCTGTTTCTACCCCATTACTGGCTGGCCCACTTCCTTCAGGCCTACAGAAAGGGCACAAAATGACCACAACCAGAAGCACAAGGCATAGAAAACTGCTCATCTGGTTTTGAGAAAAAGGAAGAGACTGGAGTCCCATGACTCAAGAAAACAACTCTTCTCTCTTTCCTCACACTGTTCTGTCCACACCAGCCTTTCTAGATCATTCTAGCTCATTACCTCGGGGTCTTTGCACAGATGTTCCCTCTGCCTTTCTCCCAAGTTTTCATGGGACTCCCTCCCTCACTTTCTTTAGACATTTGCTCAGAATTCACCTTCAGAGAGGGCTCCATAAACCACCAGCTGGCGTACCCATTTGATAGTTGTCTGTCTTCTACAATCAGAATGTGATCCCTGTGGGACAGGGCTTTGTCTCTTTCAAAGTCAGACCTGAGTCCCTGCAATAGCACCTGGTGGACTTTCAGCCTCTAGCAGTTGTGTAGTAGACAAGAAGATGAATGGTCCCAAATCAGATGGGTGTCTGTAGATGGGGATGGGATGATGACTATTTCAAGAACACCTTCTCCGAGGAGACACAAAAGATGCCCAGCCCCTCCTATAAGGTCCCAATGACAGATCAAAGTATGATTCCTCCAGAGTTTACATTGGAGAGCCAATGAGTTTATTGGGCTTACAGAACATGGGTAAGGGGTTGGTCCCTGGAGCAAGGGTGACCCCAAAACAGCCCCACTGGAAAGTCTTCACCCAACATGCTTTCCAGCAGGCACACAGACAGTGCTCCCTTCAGTTAACTTTCCCCAGCCCCTATATACTCAGAACCTCCCAGTGTCCCAAGGCCATGTGTAAGTAGGGCAGAATGTCATATAAATGACTAGAAGGAGTGGCTAGACTTTCTGGTGATGGTCCCCACCCAGTCTCTCCTTCTCTGTGGGCACATCAGTAGTCAACAAACCCAATCCTGATGGTCCCTTGAATCAAGCACTGCTGATCACATGAAGATGGTGGCTGTTTTGCTTGGAGGACCAAGCTCTATAATAGTGTCCAAAGTCCAGAGGGTGAGTGATCACAGGTGGGTGTGAGTGATCAGGGCTAAGAGGGGTCGATTGCAGGTTAATTGTAGGGGACAAATTAATGAGCAGAATGGAAAGCACTGGGTTTGAAGTCCCATAGTCCCCTGGCCTTTGTTTCAGTCTTCCCACTCATGACCTTGGCTGAGTTACTTCTCTTCTCTGACTCACTCGCCACACATCTGCTTAACACACAACAAATTCCACATCACAGGGCTTCTCTGATGCACAAGTGATAACATGGATCTTTCTTTTGCTTATTTGTTGTTCCCCGGGACATTAGAAGAGCTTTTCTCACGATGGTCCCGGAATTCTGTAATTCTTTGCTCCCGTTAGAGCAGGTATCATGATCTAACAACTTGTTTGGAACAGCTGTCAGGTCAAGAAGTTGATGATACGATGTTCTTGAGCCTCCTCCAGCTTTCTTGAGATGAGGAAGCTGAGGCCAAAGGGGAGACTGCAACCCAGCTGTCAACAACTCAGCAGCTTGTGTAGTATCTCAAAGTGGTGGCCTCTGTGGACACTGGGGACCAATAGAGTCTATCACTATTGTTGATGCTACTGTGGTGACAGCAGTCTTTCTCTAGATGTGTACTTAAAGCCCTTCCAGGGGTTGCTCAGTCCAGGTTGCTCTGACTTCAGAGTCAGATTTTATATTTCCATCAGTCTCAGAAGGGCAAAGAAAAGCCAGAGAATGTAGGGCATGCAACCAAGGAACATCACAAAAAGCATGCCTCAGACTCTACCTACTGTGGGAGCCAGATGGCTGGAGAGAGCCTGAGGCAGTGAGACTGGAAGAGTCTAGAGAGATGACATGTTTGGAGGGAAGGAGTCACATAACAGTGGTCTAGGGCACAATGGAAGCCACAGGAGGAGCAGATGAGTAGAGAGAGGGACCACTTTCCAGCCAGAGGAGGACACTGATGAGCCCAGCACTGCATAACCAAGCAGAGATCAGGGCTTCAGGAATAGGTGGGCCTGAGGCCTTGTCCTATCTCTGTTCCCGACATATAGATAATTGGCTTTTTCTGCTGAAGAACCACAAGTAATAATGTATATGTCACTTAAGGATGTTGTAATAAGTAAACTGCCCCTATTTGAAGTGTTTAGCATGCATGCTTATCCTGGGATATCAGATGCTATGCAATGACTCCAGGAAGACATGCAAATGACCCCAGGAAAAGGCCTGTGTAGAGAGCTACCCAAGTTCCCCACACAATGTTCCTAGTTCTCAGGGCCATGCCCAGAAGGAATGCTAACCTAGCCAACTGCTAGAGGAACAGGCAAGGAAAGCCCAATGTTATTTGTGCCACAATCCAGGAGCAGACTCAGGCTTAGGGACACTCCATGGATAAATGTAGTCTGGAGAATTTTCTGGAGATGAACTTAACCTGAATCTGGAAGAATAGGTGCAACTCAGACAACAATAACGAAAAGAAAGTTTTCTTTAGGTCAGAGAGAGCAGCATGGACCAAACACAAAAGGGTAGACACAGTACAGGGTCTTTGAATACATGGCAAGAAGCTTGGACAGCATCCTGGCGACCAAGGCTTCTCAAGTTGAGAAGCACCACAGATGGGTGCTAGGGACACAGCTGTGACTTTTATAAAATTCTGTGGCTCAGAGACAACAAAGAGATGCAAAGGGCTCTTCCAACACAGAATCAAGCACATTTGCTGAAGTGGGCAGCAAATCGTACCTGAAGACAACAAAGGGCATTCTCCTGAGGAAGTTTAGTCAAGGCAGGGTATTGGGGTGACCACATATCCACCCCCCATATCTCACTGGATGATGGCTTTTTGTACTCTAATTCTTCAGTCCAAAGCTAAGGCATTGGGAGCTTTCAGGAGAGTCATGGGTGTTTACAGAAAGCTGCTCAGACATGGAAAAGTAAGTATCCAGTGGCTCAAGATAAAACAGTTACAGTGTGTATCGTGGGAGACAGACTGGAGCCAGGAGCTTGGCAAAAGAGGAAAGCCCTGGTCCACATACCTAGTGAACAAGTAAGTAGACAGGCCCTTCTGGGAATCAGAGCCAGGTGGGAAAAAACAAGTCTGGTTTCAGACATCCTGGGCCAAAGACATTCTAGGACCTGTCCAACTGCAGAGGTGTCACCGAATTCTCAACTATAGGTGGACCAGCACTCAGCAAGTCTTATTTAATGAATGAACGAGTAAGTGAATGAATGAAATACTATAAACCCTGGCCAACTCACTCCAGGCACTACTTCTATAGGGTTCTTCTGGTACCTCTCCTAGATGCCCGTGCTCTTCCCACAGCCCTGGGTTCCAAAATTCAAGTGACTTTACAAAAGTCCCTTCTTTCCTAGTCTACCTATCTTGGAAGTTCCTGGACATCATCTTCAACCTCAGCCAGTCTCTGTTACAGTGAGTGCTAGGTATTGAATGAATAAGCTCATCAACCAACTGCTCACACCAGTGAATGTGGGACAGGAGAACTTGGACCCAATGTGCATGCTACAACTCACAAGACCTACCTGTTTTGTCCTTGCAGCCTGAACACTGCATGAACACATGAAGAAGTTTGTTTACCTTTAACAAGCTAACCCCTTGTACACCTGTTGTGATCATCAACGTTGACTGTCAACTTGATGGACTCAGAATCACCATGGAAACAATCCTTGGGCATATCTGTGGAAGAATTTCTAGGTTAATTGAGGTTGGGGGAGAGTACCCTAAAGATGAATGGCATCATTCCATGGGTTGGGTCCCCCACTGAATAAAAAGAAAAAAGCAAACAGAATACCATGGTTCACTCTCCTAACTGCAGATGAAATGTGACCAGCTGCCTCAAGATCCCTGACTTCTCTGTCAAGGATGTACCTGCAAACTGTCAGTTGCTTTTGTCAGGCATTATTGACAGCAACAGGAAACCACTTGTCACTCACTAGGAACTACATGTATTAGCAAATTCAATCTTCAAAACCCAATTTCTGTCTCCATTTTAAAGACAAGGAAACTGAAGCTCTAAGTGGTTCTGCAGTTTGCCTACAGTCACACAAGTGAAGTGTCCAGCCCATGGCTTGACTCTGGCTTTTGTGGCTCATCAAACCGTCCTGTCACTTCACCAACAGTGGTCATAAGTAATGACAAAGGAAGAAGTTGTTCTTTCTTGCATCTGCTCAGCATCTCACAGACACCTTGTCCTTGGGCAGGTATTGGTGACTCCAGATTGCAAGACACACAGTAACTCATGGGCTTGTTCTCAGCAGTTTCTTCCAGAGTCAGACCACAGAGGTTTTTCTTCTCACTTCCATGGGCTCAGCTCTCGACCCCTGACTCCTTCCATCCTTCACTCTTTGGTACAAAGTTGGGCACCCACACTCAGGCTCTACATTCCTGTCCCCCACCCACCACAGACCTACTGTCCCCTCCTGATGGAAAACTTTTCAATCCTTTTCTTCTCTCCTCAGTCAATTACCAAGGGATCAACTTGACTGTGAGTATATTTTGGAAATATTTTCACTGTTGTTTTTCCATTTCGCCCTTTGTTTGAAAGAATGTCACAACTTCTAACAGCAGAGAAAAGAAAAATGCTACCCCAGGCTGACCAAGGCTGGACACAAAACCAGAAATGACTTATTCAATAATCAAAACTGAAAACCACCCAGACAATAGCTCATGTCATCACACTGGCATCAGAAGACTTGGATCTTTAGGGGCTCTTCTCCTTGGGGTGCGCCTGGGAATTGCAAGTCCAGGATCTGAACCAGTGTCTTGCTCATGTGATGGCTTCTGAATCTTTCCCTGACACCTGGAGCTTTTCCAAGGAATGTTAAATCCTCTGGTTCACTGTTTCCTGGACAGATGAGCTAACCCTGGGGAAAGAGGAGTGGCAGGAGAGGTGGACATCTAAGTTGGAGGTCCCCAATGTACTTAGACGGTGGCCAGAGCTAGCACTCAGCATGGAGCCAAGATCCTGAGTCAACATGAGGTCAGTATTAGATTTAGTCTGTCTCAAGGATTAGGGATCAGTATGTCATAAATATCAAAGCCCAATCTGGGAGTGGAGTCAAGGGTTGGTGAAAAACAATATTCAAGGTTCTGAGTTCTACCTAAGATTAGGGTTTTTACCGTGGCTTCGGCCTATGATTAGTAATGTGGCCAGAACTCTTCCTTGGAGCATGTTGACTGCACCAGTGTGATGGCTAGTTTTGCTTGACAGCTTGACATACCTGGAAAGACAGAACCTCAGTTGGGGAATTGCTTCCATGAAATTGTGAGGATGCTCTGTGGAGCTCCTTGATTTCTAACTGAAGTTAGAGGACCCGGCTTGCCCCGGCCCCAATCAAGGTTGCTCCCAACACCAGCTCCCCAAAGGCTGGTGATACCATCCCTGCCTAGGCAGCTTGGGCTGTATAAGAAACACAGTTGAAAGTGAACTCAGAGCAAAACTAGTAGTCAGTGTTCCTTCATGGTTTCTGCTTGAAGCTCCTGCCTTGAGTTCCTGCCTCGGCTTCCCTAAAATGATTGGTTATAACCACTAAGATTAAATAAACTGTTTCCTCCACCAGGTTGCTTTGTGATGTTTATCACAGCCACAGAAAGCAAACTGGAACATTCTGTCTAAAATCAGGTTCAAGCTTCAGTGTATGACAAGAATCTGGATCCATCCTGGGTCCCCAACAAAAGTGGAGCCTGACCGTTGCCCTTCTGAGACTGTGAACCAGTTTGCCTGCCAGATGCTAGTTATTGTAACCCTGGAGAAAAGTTGGCATGTTACTTAGGTTTACCTCATTCCCTGAAGCTTCTGCTTCCTCTTCTACCTGTGAAACTAACGATAGCTAAAGTCCCACAGCATGGCCTCCTGCTGCCCTCTATGAACTTCAGGTATATTTAGCTAATGTGATTTTCTCCTTCCATCTTCTTGAAGGTTCTGGGGCTCCAAGTCAGGTTACCAGTTTCCCACAGCAAAGGCTTTATCCACTGAGCCGTTTCATCTGCCCATCATTGCAATCTCGTGGGCTGATGCTAGCCCTGTTTTCTGTGGAGAAACTGAGGCAGAGATCCATTAAGTCACTTGTTTGAAGCCATACTTCAGTTGGGGAATCTCTGCTTCAATCGGGGAGTGTGGCTTCTGAGTCTATGCTGATTGTGGGAACTGAGAAGGGAGATGAGAAGCATGTCTAGAGGATTCTTCATAGAACAGAGGGTAGACATAAGGCAGCAAGAGCCCTAGAAGCGAACATGGCTCCCAGCAGTCTGTCTTTATCCAAGAGGCTGTCTCAGCTGACTCCACACCCACATAGGACACTGAAGGTTAAGAGAGTCTGGGGGTGGTACTGAGGCATCTCATCAACCTTGTTTGTTTATGGAAAGAAATTTCAAGTAAGATGCTCAAAACCTGTATTTTGTGGGTAATTTTTTCAATTTATTTCACATTGGTATTAAAATAACAACTAGCAAATCCACGGTGGGTGGGTGAGGGACACTCCCCGATTGAAGCAGAGATTCCCCAACTGAAGTATGGCTTCAAACAAGTGACTTAATGGATCTCTGCCTCAGTTTCTCCACAGAAAACAGGGCTAGCATCAGCCCACGAGATTGCAATGATGGGCAGATGAAACGGCTCAGTGGATAAAGCCTTTGCTGTGGGAAACTGGTAACCTGACTTGGAGCCCCAGAACCTCAGAGGTTAGCACAGGAGGGGCAGAAGCTGGCTAGAAGCTGTGTGCCTGAATATCCCATAAGGAAGGCCTGGGCTGTTTCTCCCCTCTCCCCAACCCCGAAAAGCCAGACACACAGGGAATAAAGA